>NC_056750.1:72980341-73007841 GCF_019279795.1 Protopterus annectens | reverse complement strand
TGAGGAAGCGGACAGGCAGTCCGTGAAAGCGCTTACGTTGTTCTTGTGCTTTACATTAAATTCTTGCTTTTTATCGTGGATGTGGATTTATTTCATCATTCGTATTGTTCAACTACTAGCTACAGTGATTATTTGATTGTTCATTGCTGACTGGCTGCGTTTGGGATCTTGGTTTCTTGTACATCTTTTGGGTTCATTGGTTTTTTGGTATAGATATATATATATATATATATATATATATATATATATACACACACACACACACACACACACACACACACACACACACACACACACACATATATATATATATATATATATATATATATACACACACACACACACACACACACACATATATATATATATATATATATATATATATATATATATATGGCATAGCTGAGTGAAAATCGGCTGATGAAACATGCTGGCTTTGCTCCTACACCAGATCATGGTACAGTGGGTAAAAGGGAATATGGTCTTTTCCCACTGTAGTGTAACCTCAGAGTTGGTATATATAATTGCATTGGATGTGGGAGGTGCAGGAAGGCTTGCTACCCTGCAAAAAAAAAAAAAAAGAGTTATTTGTTTTTTGTTGTTTTCAGTAAGGTGCATTTTGAGAAGTTCTTAATATATTTCCTTTTGATATGTTGCTTTTTTATATGGGAAACATTATTTTGATTAAAGTTTCCACAGATGGTCAAAAGGTATGCGAGACTGACATTCTCTGGGGTTAGAGAATATGCTCCGTCCCAGTGGATTGTGCTATCTTGGCATTAATAAATATAATTAGCAGGGGATATAGGGGGTGCAGGGGGACATTGACCTCCTGCAAAAAACACATTTTTGTCTTTTTATGCATTTTTTCTGGATATCGTAAGGATTTTTACTCACACATCACAATTGACTGTCAGCATTTGCCTTGTTGCACTTGTGTGGTCGAGCTTATTGTGTTTGACTGGTATCTTAATTATCATAACTAGTACTCTCTCTCTACTTGTGTGGTCGCGCTTATTGTGTTTGACTGGTATCTTGATTATCATAACTAGTACTCTCTCTCTACTTGTGTGGTCGCGCTTATTGTGTTTGACTGGTATCTTGATTATCATAACTAGTACTCTCTCTCTACTTGTGTGGTCGCGCTTATTGTGTTTGGTATCTTGATTATCATAACTAGTACTCTCTCTCTACTTGTGTGGTAGCGCTTATTGTGATTGACTGGTATCTTGATTATCATAACTAGTACTCTCTCTATAGATAGATCGATGCATTTTACAAAAATAATGAATGATATTAGGATTTATGAATTCTAATTATGTTTATTTCAAAGTCCTCTTGGACTGAATTAATTCTTATTGATGTTTAATATTGAGAAGTATAAAATTGTTTTTTCTGTCTCTTTTAAATAATTTATACATTCTCTGAATTGCACCGAAGTTACTTACTCTTACCTTATATCTAATATTAATACTAAAATAATTTAGGCATGTTAATGTCCCAGTTTGACTAAGTAGTAATCCCATATATGGGAACTAGATTGAACAAATGACAAATAGGTTATATATTACTTTAAAAATGAGTAGTTAATATGTGTTTAATGTTTTTCTCCATTCTGACATCTAAAATCTAAAGACAAATCAGTGTACACAACCCAAACAATGGTGAAATGGGACCCATGAGTCAAACACGTATGCCATGGCAGGTATACAATGTATATGTGTAACATGCAACGTATTAACATGATTTTATCAGGTAGAAATGTCAGCACACATACACTCACCAGTGACATGGAATACTATGTAAATGGTAAGACATGTATGGGCAATGACGGCTTATTCATAAGAAAGAAGAAAAACAATTCCTGGGGAATACTCAACACACAAGTATGACACGAACAATGATGGAGTCTAAGCATGTGCCAGCACCTTGTGTGCACGCCTTGCATGTTTAGGATGTCCAAAACATTGCCAGAAGGCCAAAGCAATAAAAAGGGGAAAGGAGATGGACAACACAAGGCAACTTCAGTGAGAAAGTGTCAGCAACAGAAAGTAGGCATACAATAATGCCAGACAACCTTATCTAAGGAGACACATTGCGCATGGAATGTGTTCACTACAATGCCAGACAACCTTATCTAAGGAGACACATTGTGCATGGAATGTGTTCACTACAATGCCAGACAACCTTATCTAAGGAGACACATTGTGCATGGAATGTGTTCACTACAATGCCAGACAACCTTATCTAAGGGGACACATTGTGCATGGAATGTGTTCACTACAATGCCAGACAACCTTATCTAAGGAGACACATTGTGCATGGAATGTGTTCACTACAATGCCAGACAACCTTATCTAAGGAGACACATTGTGCATGGAATGTGTTCACTACAATGCCAGACAACCTTATCTAAGGAGACACATTGTGCATGGAATGTGTTCACTACAATGCCAGACAACCTTATCTAAGGAGACACATTGTGCATGGAATGTGTTCACTACAATGCCAGACAACCTTATCTAAGGAGACACATTGTGCATGGAATGTGTTCACTACAATGCCAGACAACCTTATCTAAGGAGACACATTGTGCATGGAATGTGTTCACTACAATGCCAGACAACCTTATCTAAGGAGACCCATTGTGCATGGAATGTGTTCACTACAATGCCAGACAACCTTATCTAAGGAGACACATTGTGCATGGAATGTGTTCACTACAATGCCAGACAACCTTATCTAAGGGGACACATTGTGCATGGAATGTGTTCACTACAATGCCAGACAACCTTATCTAAGGGGACACATTGTGCATGGAATGTGTTCACTACATAGGGTGATGTGGAAGTCCACCAACGCTAAAATGGAGCAAATGGCAAACGTATGTCACACAGGCAAACTGCATTGCTGATGGCTCTAAACATTTCTGTGTATGAATGACACAAACACAGTAATGTTTAACTGTTAAACATCAACGCATAAGTACACAAAACAATATTCATATAACATACATATATATACTGTCATGCAAACATAATGCAATAGGTGCAACAAACACCCTTAGTGATATAAATAGCACCATCCATGTGTAGGACTGTTCAAAGGACAGTCCTGTGAACAACAGTACGGCACAGGAACATGGAATAACTGTGTGTGCAAATTACAAGGGCATGTGTGTATCAAACATAATATGTGCGTACACATGTATATCTACGTCAATCATTGCATACACAAGGCCATCTATGCAAACCTGTTTATGAATGTCATAAGATATGCTATTATCAAAAAGACCAGCTATTATCCCTCAACCTCTTAGATCAAGAAATCTGGACAATGCCATAAATAAGGAGGGGGTAAAAGCCTCAAAATAGGAGCACTTTTTACATATTGTTCTTACAAACTTATAAAGTTGAGAGAATAATAGGTTTTGCATTAGCATGAATTTGCTAATGGATATGAAGCTAAAAATCAAATGTCTGCCATTTTCTAAATTAATTTCTCAATGACTGCTCAGTGATTTGGCAGAAAACTACAATTTTATAACAAATGGACCAAAACTATGAGTCAAAAATCTGGTCATTCTGTGAAATTCTGGACAGCTGAGAGGTATGACATATGCAAGAGAAGAGCAAACAAGACATCCAGGAATGATGCTAAATAAAACATCATTTCCGCTGTATATTCGCTAATAGACCACTGAATGCCTGTGCAGTATGTGAAAGATACCTGCTCAGGACTAGTGACTGTCCATGCTGGATCCCCTTCAAAACATCGAATGGTCATAACATCTAAGTTCAGAACATTGACACCATAACATCTAAAACTCATAACATCGGATTTCATAAAATTGAAACTTTGCATCACAACTTCAAAACCTACAACTCACATGTAAATAACATCCCCTCCACCTAAAACAACACCAAAATAGTAAACACACTTTGTACTACATTTCAGCAGGGGGGCAAGCCCCCTAGCCCCCCCACCCACATCCCCCCATAAATTAAATATACCAACTCTGAGATCGCACTACAGTGGGGTTAGGAAATTAACTTTTTCCCCACTTTAGTGCGATCTCGGAGTTGGTATATTTAATTTATAGGGGTTTGGGGGGGGCAGACCCCTCCACATAGGGGGTGCAGCAGGGCTTGCCTCCCTGCAGAAACATAGTACAAAGTGTGTTTACTACTTTTGTGTTGTTTTAGGTGGAGGGGGTGTTATTTACATGTGATTTGTAGGTTTTGAAGTTGTGATGCAAAGTTTCAATGTTATGAAATTTGATGTTATGAGTTTTAGACGTTATGGTTTTGGATGTTATGGCCACAATGTTTTGAGCTTTGATGTTATGAACTTTAGATGTTTTAAAGGGGATTTGTGAAGGGTACCTGCTCAGGACTAGTGAATTTATGTGCAGCAAGTGAAGGATACCTGCTCAGCATGGGTGAATGTCTGTGCAGTAGGAGAAAGATACCTGCTCAAGACTAGTGACTGTCTGTGCTGCTTGGGAAGGATACCTGCTCATGACTAGTGAATGTCTGTGCAGTATGTGAATGGGTACCTGCTCAGGACTAGTGAGTGTCCATGCAGTATGTGACGCCCATACACTGGCCCAGTAATCAAGGAGCCTCAATCCTCACCACTAACACCAGTGAGGGGTGTCCACATTGGAAGGATAACAAGTACACACACAGTAAAGTACAATTTCCCTTAAGAGCACACAGAGATCATAGTCAGTCTGGGGCTGGTTTCTCCCTTTCTCTCCACAACTGCAATAAGACTCCCCACTTGCACAGCTATAAGGTTCAGATCTCAGCTGAGGAGTCAAGCCAAAACCTCCAGTACCCTCTCTGTCCTACCAGTGCTTTGTGTCCCTGCCCAAGTAGCTAACACACACACGCTTTGAGATTTTGTTTATGTACAATTACACAGACACTCCTGGGGAAGGCTGGTTCTCCAGCTATGCTCCCTTCTGCCCAGACTATAAGGTAGCACCACCTACCACCAACTAATCTTATCAGCTACTCTAAAGGCCCTTACCAAAGTGCCCATTTCTACTGTGCAATGTTATTATCCAATTGGTAAGTGTGACTGAGACTTGAAGGCTATTTAGGAGTAGCTTATACAGTATTACCAAAAACAGGCAAGTACTGTAAGAGCTTAAATTATCTCTACACAAAACAGCCACAGTTAAAAGGTTTAAAATATGTAATAATAAATAATAAAAGCACAAGACAATACTCATTAATTAATTCAACACAGTGATATTAGAGAGTTCAGAAGTTCCAGGAAATACTTTAAAACAACATTGTAGGATAGTCTGACATAAATATAGAAAACAGCTAGACTAATCTTGCTATTTCTATCTATCTCTAAGAGAAATACGAATATATATGATCCTATTTAAAGATCAAAGCAAGTGCTGGTGAGCTGATGTGTTCAGGTTCAGTACAAATACAAAATGCTATTCTTACTTTCTGAGAAAGCCCTTAAATTGATAATACACATTACTGCTGAGTCATTTCATATTACATCATTCCTGACACCTCTACTGAAGTTTCCCAGGCTCAGCATCTCCCAGGAAGCCACAGCAATAAAAGACACTTTACATGTGAAACCTAGTAATTATCTATGTCTTAAGACAACAGAAAAAAATTATAGCTGCAGACATCCTGTCTCCAAGCTTGAAATCACACACTCATAAAATGTTTTACTTATCAGCTTTCCTCCAGCAGGGTGCACTGTGGTTACATTTTTGAAGCTCAGCACATAACACAGTTTTCTTACATTTGTGAAACCAGTCTGTGGATCATATTAATATTTACAATGACATAGAATTATTTACAAAATTCTGTCTAGCTGGGCTGGCAGCCCTCAGTTTTCTACACAATACATGAAGGATACCTGCTCAAGACTAGTGAATGTATGTGCAGTGTGTGAAGGATACCTGCTCAGGACTAGTGTATCTCTGTGCATTATGTGAAGGATACCTGGTCAGGACTAGTGAATGTCCATGCAGTGCGTGAAGGCTACCTGCTCAGGACTAGTGAATGTATGTGCAGTATGTGAAGGATACCAGCTCAGCATTAGTGAATCTCTATGCAGTATGCGAAGGATACTTGCTCAGGACTACCAACTGTCTGTGCAGTATGTGAAGAGTACCTATTCAGGATGAGTGAATGCATGTGCAGTTTATGAAGGATACCTGCTCAGGACTAGTGAATTTCTATTCATTATGTCAAGGATACCTGCACAGGACTAGTGAATGTCTGTGCAATACATGAAGGAGTTTCAGTTGTTTTTTGTCTTACTGCCTTGGATTGGTTTGTCTACCTATGGCCAACGAAATGGTTACAACCACTCCCATAACATCCAGCCCGAGTGAAGAATGTGGAAATTTAACAGCACTAATCGAGTGCTTGACACTGAAGGTAGACTCCTTATCAAGGAGACTGGATTCGGTACAATCAGCCAAGCAATCCGGCCCCCAAGGTAATACTGTGGGCTTGAGACTTTCAACTTCTCCCGGTCTTGCTAGCACCCATCCTATCGTTGACAACAACCGCCACCTTTTGAGGAATATAACACCGGAACCAAGAGCAGCAGCACCCAGATTATGTTCCAATTTGGGAAGCAACTGCAACGGCCAAGTTGTTTTGGATGTTGGCGTTACGAGCATACACCAAATGGGAAGAGACACCCATAACAGCACTCAAGAACCCTTTGTGTTTGGAAATTGGGTTGAAAGACCATTCGTTTTTGATGACCACTCGTGGGGCAACAATCAAGAATTCTCAGGAACTACAGGTACTGATTTATCTCTTAAATTACAAGAATTTGACCAAACCACTAGTCAAACTGAGGAAACTGCAACTGGAAGTTGCTTATTTCCGTGAATGTTTACGGTTAAAAATTATACCAAAAGGGCTTAGGTCATGGCAATATCTGACCGGGCTAGCCGAGGGTTCTTTATTCCATAAGGAATTAATTTGTTTGTTTGACAAACATGGATTTGAATTACTTGAACTTTTGTGTACCCACTATCAAAACAGCATTAATATGTTGATTCAGGAGACAGCTTTTTTGGATAACTCTATCAGACTAGACCAAGAGTTTATACGTTACTGGTTTGACTATGAGAGAATTTACAATAGTATTGACCAACATTTGAACAAGCTGAAAGCTACTAAAGTTAAGAAACTGAATTGGGACTTTAAGGATTATAGGCAAGGGTCTGCTTACCCTAAACCACCACCTTCTCAAGGGAATTACCTTACTGGGGCTAGAGGACTACAAGACGCTGTGTCAAATATTTTGCCTGTTGAAGATGAACCACTGGAAGCCAACAATAATGCAACAGTAGCTAACAATACAAGAAGAAGTGAATGTATGCACACTAGAAGTAATAACAATCCACCGGGCGAATTGTCTAACCATACTTCTATTAACAATACAAGTTTTCAGAACAGGGCTCTCAACCACAGCCCTGTTCGAGCCCAGAAACAGAGCAGGAACAAGAATCGGAGGAAATAACTTATTTCTCAATGGTGGTTAACTCTAATGTAAATGTTAACTGTAAATTAATTTTCAACTCTAGTAAAGACTTCAAAATCTTTAATTACTCTGACCTTGAGATTGCGCCTGAATTGGTGGACTTATTATCTAAAGGATTCAAGTTTGTACCTACAGCCCGAGCAGTTGTAGCCAGGACACTAATAGATCTTAAGAGCTTTGCTAGGAACTTGAACTTAAGAATATTATTGGGCCATAACAACAGTCCGAAAATTAATTTTTACATTTCTAGTGTGTACAATCCCCCTCTTCATCCTGCCATATTATTATTTGAACAGATATGTGAACTTGACATTCGTAATGCATTACAGTGGAGACCCCAGATGAACACTATAAAACCTAACATAACCCAATATGAGAGAAGCATGCTTAAAACCTTACAGGAAGCCCCAGTTAGGATCATGCAACCTGATAAAGGGGGAGGCTTGGTTATTATGAACAAAGTAGGACTATGTGGACAGAATGACCAGAATTATTACTACAGTTTCATACGAGGAAGTATACAGAAGTGAGATGAACACTGCATATAACAGGATCAACTCATATATTAATGACAAGTTTATTGAAGCCCGAATTGATGCACACATGTTTAGCTACCTTAGCATGCCAGCTCCAAGGATACCGATATTTTTTGGCATTCCAAAAAATCTACAAGAATTTACAAGACCCCCCCGATGCGTCCCCTAGTGGACGCAAGAAATAGCATAACATATGCTTGTGCAAAGGTTGCTGATTCTGTCATAAAAAAATATTTACTGCCAGAAAGTCAGATTTGTAAGGATTCTTGGTCTTTTTTGGACAAAATCAACAGTCTACCTTTCTGTGGTGAAAAGAATTTTCTAACAGTGGATGTTAAAGACCTTTATTCCTCTATACCCCACACTGAGGGCACGAAATGGGCCTTGGCAACCATGCAGAAAAACGGGGCTACACGTGAGGAACTGGACTTGGTGGGTGAATTACCTGACATTATTTTATCTTGTAATTTTGTGACCTTTAACAACAAGTACTATCTCCAAAAGGTTGGCGTACTGATGGGGTCACCTTGTGGGGCCAGCTTCACCAACCTAGTAATGACACACTGGGAGAACCAATTTGTATTGAATAACACTATTGACATTTCCAAAAACATCCACTTTTACACACGCTTTTTGGATGATATATTCATCTTGTTTGAAGGGGACCTCTCTCAGGCAGGAAATTTACTATCTTACTTTAATTCTACCACAACATTTTTACAGTTCACATCTTCCTTTTGTACTGAAAGGATAGCATATCTCGATGTAGAGCTTTCCAAAGATTATAGTAAAGACTGCTATGTCTCTAGAATTTTTAGGAAGGAGACTTATTCTAATGTCTTTCTCCATTATTCTAGCTGTCACCCCTTGTCACAGAAGAAATCAGTCGTGAAAGGGCAATTAGTTAGAGCAGCCCGAATGGTTACTAGAATGGATGATTTCCTATTGGAATGCGATCTATTAAAAGCCATGTTTATTAAAAGAGGGTACCCCTCAGGATGGTTTTGGAAGTGATGTACGAAGTCCAAACTAAGAGGGACATTGGTTTTTATAAACCAATTTTAAATTCAGGCCAAGCTGGCTTACTTATGACTTCTACACAGGAGAATTTACCAGCTGAATTGAACTTTGTTTGCTCGTTTAGTGTTGATGCCAGTAACATTAAAGCTATAATATTAAAAAACTGGCACTTCCTAACTAATGAGAACACTTTAAGAGAAAACCTTGTAGACCAACCTAGAATTGTATTCAGAAGAGGTATGAACCTTAAAGGTTTTTGGAGGGGGATAACATACCTTTTACGACAAGGAAGGGTATGTTTAAATGTAAAGTGTAAGTTTTGTAAGTTCATGACCATGGGATCTTCCTTTGTGGTGGGAAGTACTAAATTCGACATCAACCACAAAATCGATTGCCAAACTAGAGGGGTAGTTTACTTAGCCAAGTGCAACCACTGTTCCACATTCTATGTTGGGAAAACCGACAGGAGGTTACAGGAACATGTGTATAAACACCAGTATTGCATTAACAAAAATAAATATGACAATGCCTTAGCTAAACACATAGGAACCTACCCCCAACACGAGTTCAGTTTTAAAGGGATAGATATGGTTCCAGTGAACGTAAGAGGTGGCCCACTGTGACTGCTACTAGAGAAATTAGAACTAATTTAGCAACTCCGCTTGGATGCAAGTAGTTTCCCTGGGTTAAATGACTCTTTATCCATTAAGTGTATTTTGAAGCTTAAAAACCTAGCTAGATAACACTGTCCAATGTTGTTTAACAGTGCTGTTCATGGTTTTTTTAAGTTGATTTAACACTGACCATAGAAATTTAGGTTTACATATATTGTATATATTTTATATATTTTTAATGCTTTTAACATTTTTACTATATAAATAATAATAAAATAGAATTTAGCTTTTAATAGGGCATTTATTTTGGGAGAAGTGTTGGTTGATTACCTGTATTTTTGTACTGACGTTTTTACACTTACATAAGTGCTTTTTTGCTACCCATTTACTGAATTGCTGTTTTAAGTATTTAATCGCCCTTAATTGTTTAATTACCAGTATTTACAAGCATTGCCATCTGAAAACACTTTGTCTGAAGAAGTTTTGTGGTTCACGCAGGACTAAAAGCAGTGGAAAGAGTGTTGCGTAACAATAAACCTTCGTATTAGTTTGCTGGACAGTGGCTTGTGTCGTTAGTTGCCCTTTCATTTGTTTCAATACATGAAGGATACCTGCTCACAACTAGTGAATTTCTATGCAGTATGTGAAGGCTACCTCCTCAGGACTAGTGAATGTCTATGCCGTATGGTAAGGATACCTGCTCAGAAATAATGAATGTCTGTGCTGCATGTGACAGATACCTGCTCACAACTAGTGAATGTCTGTGCAGTATGTGAAGGCTACCTCCTCAGGACTAGTGAATTTCTGGGCAATACATGAAGGACACCTGTTCAGGACTAGTGACTGTCTGAGCACTACTTAAAGGATACAAGCTCAGGACTAGTGAATTTCTATGCAGTATGTGAAGAATACCTGCTCAGGACTAGTGAATGTCTATGCAGTATGGTAAGGATACCTGCTCAGAAATAATGAATGTCTGTGCTGCATGTGACAGATACCTGCTCACAACTACTGAATGTCTGTGCAGTATGTGAAGGATACCTCCTCAGGACTAGTGAATATCTGTGCAGTATGTGAAGGATACCTGCTTAGGACTAGTGAATGTCTGTGCAATACATGAAGGATACCTACTCAAGACTAGTGAATTTCTGTGCAGTATGTGAAGGATACATTCTCAGGACCAGTGAATATCTGTGCACTATGTGAAGGACATCTACTCAGGACTAGTGACTGCCTGCGCACTACTTAAAGGATACCAGCTCAGAACTAGTGACTGTTGTGGACTACATGAAGGATACCTGCTAAGGACTAGTGACTGCCTGTGCTGCATGTGAAGGATACCTGCTCAGCACTAGTGACTGTCCATGCAGTATGTGAAGGATACTTGCTCAGGACTAGTGAATTCCTGTGCAATACATGAACGATGCCTGCTCAGTGATTGTCTGTGCAGTATGTGAATGATACCTGCTCAGGACTAGTAAATGTCTGTGCAGTATGTGAAGGATACCTGCTCAGGACTACTGAGTGTCTGTGCTGCTTGTGAAGGATACCCGCTCAGGAATAGTGAATGTCTGTGCAATACATGAAGGATACCTGCTCAGGACTTGTGAACGTGTGCTCAGTATGTGAAGGATACCTGCTCAGGATTAGTGAATATCCGTGCAGTACATGAAGGATACTTGCTTAGGACTAGTGACTGTCTATGCAGTATGTGAAGGATACCTGCTCAGAACATGTGACTGTCTGTGCAGTACATGAAGGATACCTGCTCATAACTAGTTAATGTCTGTGCAATGTGTGATGGATACCTGCTCAGGACTAGTGAATGTGCATGCAGGCATGAAGAATTCCTACTCAAGACTAATGAATCTCCATGCAGTGCATGAAGGGTACCTTAACAAGACAAGTGACTGTCTCTGCAGTAAGTGAAGGATACCTGCTCAGGACTACTGACTGTCTGTGCTGCATGTGAAGGATACCGGCTCAGGACTAATGACTGTGCAGTATATGAAGGATACCTGCACAGTACTAGTGACTGTATATGCAGCATGTGAAGGATACGTGTTGAGGACTAGTGAGTGTATGTGCAGTATGTGAAGAATGGGTCTACTTTAATTAAATGAAAGCGGAATCCGTCAAATAAGAATCCGTCGACAGGTAAACAGCAAAATGCGGAAACGTCAAACACACTAAATAGCGAAATCGGAAATGTTGAATTGTCATAGTTGGCCCGCCTAAAGTATAGCTCTGTAAGGTAAGTGTGCGATAGTTATGGACCTTAGGGTTAGGGTGCGGGTTAAGGTAAGTGCATAGATAGGTAATATATGTAAGGTTTAGTGTAGGGTTTTGTTAAGTGTATGTGTGTGGAATATTTACTTTGTGTGGGTATAGTTCTGTAGGGTAAGTGTGTGTGTTACGGACCTTAGGGTTAGGGAGGGGTTAAGGGTAGTGCATAGATATTTGTGTATGTGGGGTTTAGTGTAGGGTTACAAGTGGGGTTTTGGTGCTTTAATTTAGGGTTAGTAGTAGGGTTTTGGTTAGTGTATGTATGTATGTGTTTTTTGTTGTTGCGTTTGCGTAGGTAGTATGTTACGGGTGGTGCGTTTGGCAGACTATTGCGGTTTCGATGTTTAAATTTCACGGTTTTGCGTGTTCGACGTTATCGCGTTTCACTGTTTATGTGTCGACGGATTCGTATTTGATGGATTCTGCTTTCGTTTAATTAAAGTAGACCCGTGAAGAATACCAGCTCAGGACTAGTGACTGTTTATGCAGTTTGTGAAGGGTACATGCACCAGACTAGTGCATGTCTGTGCAGTATGTGAAGGATACCTGCTCAGGAGTAGTGAATGTTTGTGAAGTATATGAAGGATACCAGCTCAGGACTTGTGACTGTGTGTGCAGTACGTGAAGGATACTGGCTCCAGACTGGTGAATGTCTTTGCAGTATGTAAATGATACCTGTTAAGTACTAGTGACTGCCTGTGCAGTATGTGAAGGATACCTGCTCAGTACTAGTGGTTGTCTATGCAGTATGTGAGGGTACCCCCTCAGGACTAGTGCATGTCTGTACAGTATGTAAAGGATAGTTGCTCAGGACAATTAAATGTCTGTGCATTATGTGAAGGATACCTGTTCTGGACTAGTAGCTATCTGTGCAGTATGTAAAGGATACCTGCTCAGGATTAGGGACTGTCCATGCAGTAAGTGAAAGATACCTTCTAACGAACAGTGACTGTTTGTGCAGTATGTAATGGATACCTGCTCAGGACTACTGAATGTCCATGAAGTATGTGATGGGTACCTGCTCAGGACCAGAGCATGTCTGTGCAGTATGTGAAGGGTACCTGCTCAGGACTAGTGCATGTCTGTGCAGTATGTAAAGGGTAGCTACAAAGGTCTAGTGAATCTCTGTACAGTATGTGAAGCATACCAGCTAAAGACTAATGAATATCTGTGCAGTACATGAACGATACCTGCTAAGGAATAGTGCATGTCTGCAGTATGTGAAGGTTACCTGTTCATGACTAGTGCAGGTCTGTGCAGTATATGAAGGTTACCTGCTAAGGACTAGAGCATGTCTGTGCTGTATGTGAAGGGTACCTGCTCAGGAATAGTGCATGTCTGTGCTGTATGTGAAGAGTACCTGCTCAGGACCAGTGCATGTCTATTAGTGCATGTCTGTTCAGTATGTGAAGGATACCTGCTCAAGACTAATGAATACCTGTGCAGTATGTGAAGGATACCTGCTCAGGACTAGAAAATATCTGTGCAGTTCATGAAGGATACCTGCTCAGACTAAGGACTGTCCATGCTATAGGTGAAAGATTCCTGCTCATTTCTAGTGAATGTCTATGCAGTATGTGAAGGTTACCTGCTCAGGACCAGTGAGTATCTGTGCAGTATGTGAAGGGTACTTGCTAAGGACTAGTGACTGTCCACCAGTATGTGAAGGGTATCTGCACAGGAGTAGTGAATGGCTGTGCAGGATGTGAAGGTTACCTACACAGGAATAGGGAATGATCAGGGAGTGTGTGAAGGGTACCTGCTCAGGACTAGTGACTGTCCATGCAGTATATGAAGCATACCTGGACTGTAGTAGTGAATGGTTGTACAGGATGTGAAGGGTAACTGCTCAGCACTAGTGCATGTCTGTGCAATATATGAAGGGAACCTGCACAGGACTAGTGAATGCTCATGTCATGCCTGCTAAGACTAGTTAATATCTGTGCAATATGTGAAAGGTATGTGCTCAGAAATAGTGCATGTCTGTGCAGTATGTGAACAGTACCTGGTCAGGATTAGTGCATGTCTGTGCAATATGTGAAGGATACCTGCTCAGGACTAGTGAATGTCTGCGCAGTATGTGAAGGATACCTGTTCAGGACTAGTGAATGTCTACACAGTATGTGAATGCTACCTGTTCAGTAGCTCAGTTTTAGTGACTGCCTGTGCAGTATATGAAGGATACCTGCTCAGTACTAGTGACTGTATATGCAGCATGTGAAGGATACGTGTTGAGGACTAGTGAGTGTATGTGCAGTATGTGAAGAATGGGTCTACCTTAATTGAATGAAAGTGGAATCCATCAAATACGAATCCGTCGACAGGTAAACAGCAAAATGCAGAAACGTTGAACACACTAAATAGCGAAATTGGAAATGTCGAATTGTCATAGTTGGCCCGTCTAAAGTATAGCTCCGTAAGGTAAGTGTGCGATAGTTACGGACCTTAGGGTTAGGGTGCGGGTAAAGGTAAGTGCATAGATAGGTAATGTATGTAAGGTTTAGTGCAGGGTTTTGCTAAGTGTATGTGTGTGGAATATTTACTTTGTGTGGGTATAGTTCTGTAGGGTAAGTGTGTGTGTTACGGACCTTAGGGTTAGGGAGGGGTTAAGGGTAGTGCATAGATAGTTGTGTATGTGGGGTTTAGTGTAGGGTTACAAGTGGGGCTTTGGTGCTTTAATTTAGGGTTAGTAGTAGGGTTTTGGTTAGTGTATGTATGTGTTTTTTGTTGTTGTGTTTGCGTAGGTAGTATGTTGCGGGTGGTGCGGTTGGCCGACTATTGCGGTTTCGATGTTTAAATTTTGCGGTTTTGCGTGTTCGACGTTATCGTGTTTCGCTGTTTATGTGTCAATGGATTCATATTTGACGGATTCCACTTTCGTTTAATTAAAGTAGACCCGTGAAGAATACCAGCTCAGGACTAGTGACTGTTTATGCAGTATGTGAAGGGTACATGCACTAGACTAGTGCATGTCTATGCAGCATGTGAAGGATACCTGTTGAGGAGTAGTGACTGTATGTGCAGTACGTGAAGAATACCTGCTCAGGATTAATGACTGTTTATGCAGTATGTGAAGGGTGCATGCACTACAATAGTGCATGTCTGTGCAGTATGTGAAGGATACCTGCTCAGGAGTAGTGAATGTTTGTGAAGTATATGAAGGATACCGGCTCAGGACTTGTGACTGTGTGTGCAGTATGTGAAGGATACTGGCTCCAGACTGGTGAATGTCTTTGCAGTATGTAAATGATACCTGTTCAGTACTAGTGACTGCCTGTGCAGTATGTGAAGGATACCTGCTCAGTACTAGTGGTTGTCTATGCAGTATGTAAGGGTACCCCTCAGGACTAGTGCATGTCTGTACAGTATGTGAAGGATAGTTGCTCAGGACAAGTGAATGTCTGTGCATTATGTGAAGGATACCTGTTCTGGACTAGTAGCTATCTGTGCAGTATGTAAAGGATACCTGCTCAGGATTATGGACTGTCCATGCAGTAAGTGAAAGATACCTTCTAACGAACAGTGACTGTTTGTGCAGTATGTAATGGATACCTGCTCAGGACTACTGAATGTCCATGAAGTATGTGATGGGTACCTGCTCAGGACCAGAGCATATCTGTGCAGTATGTGAAGGGAACCTGCTCAGGACTAGTGCATGTCTGTGCAGTATGTGAAGGGTAGCTACAAAGGTCTAGTGAATCTCTGTACAGTATGTGAAGCATACCAGCTAAAGACTAATGAATATCTGTGCAGTACATGAACAATACCTGCTAAGGAATAGTGCATGTCTGCAGTATGTGAAGGTTACCTGTTCATGACTAATAAAAAAACCAGTAGGAAACGAGCAACAAACCACAATGAACAGCTCTCAAGCCAAGGAACCAAATACTGCTTTAACGTTCTTTATTTAAGACAAAACGTTAGAGTGGCAAATTGGGGTGGATGCCTACTCTTACCCTGGCCTAAATGAGTCTTGTAATATTTCCTCAGTACTCAGATATAAAAGCTATCAGAGATAGTTTAATTATGGTCACACTTTTTAAATGTACACATTTACATATATACTTCTCATATAAGTATTTTTTATTCTGTCACTTAATACAATAAATATGTATGATATTTTAACATAATATTTATTGCCATCTGTTTTGAAACAGTTTTATTTTGTTAAGGATGGTTTTACCTGTTTTTAGAAGGATATGTGTTTTTTTCGGTTTATTGAATACACTGCTCTGGAAGGAAATGACATCATGCCTGCACTATTTAAAAATGTGTTGCATTCTCTTATGTATGTTTCTGATGAAGCTTACTGCATAGCAGGGGCGAAAACGTTTTGTCTTAAATAAAGAACGTTAAAGCAGTATTTGGTTCCTTGGCTTGAGAGCTGTTCATTGTGTTCATGACTAATGCAGGTCTGTGCAGTATATGAAGGTTACCTGCTAAGGACTAGAGCATGTCTGTGCTGTATGTGAAGGGTACCTGCTAAGGACTAGAGCATGTCTTTGCTGTATGTGAAGGGTACCTGCTCAGGAATAGTGCATGTCTGTGCAGTACGTGAAGGATACCTGCTCAGGACTAATGAATATCTGTGCAGTATGTGAAGGATACCTGCTCAGGACTAGAGAATATCTGTGCAGTACATGAAGAATACCTGCTCAGACTAAGGACCGTCCATGCAATAGGTGAAGGATTCTTGCTCATTTCTAGTGAATGCCTATGCAGTATATGAAGGCTACCTGCTCAGGACCAGTGAGTATCTGTGCAGTATGTGAATGGTACCTGCTGAAGACTAGTGAATGCCTGTGCAGTATGTGAGGGATACCTGCTCAGGACTAGGTAATGTCTGTGCAGTATGTGAAGGGTACCTGCTAAGGACTAGTGACTGTCCACGCAGTATGCGAAGGGTACCTGCACAGGAGTAGTGAATGGCTGTGCAGGATGTGAAGGTTACCTGCACAGGAATAGTGAATGTCTGTGCAGTATGTGAGGGATACCTGCTCAGGACTAGTGACTGTCCATGCAGTATGTGAAGGGTACCTGCACAGGTGTAGTGAATGGCTGTGTAGGATGTGAAGGTTACCTGCACAGGAGTAGTGAATGGCTGTTCAGGATGTGAAGGTTACCTGCACAGGAGCAGTGAATTGCTGTGCAGGATGTGAAGGATACCTGGTAATGACTAGTGACTGGCTATGAAGTATGAGGATGATACATGCTGAGGTCTAGTGAATGTCCAGGCAGTGTGTGAAGGGTACCTGCTCAGGACTAGTGACTGTCCGTGCAGTTTGTGAAGTGTACCTGCTCAGCACTAGTGCATGTCTGTGCAATATGTGAAGGGAACCTGCTCAGGACTAGTGAATCCCTGTGTCATATGTAAAGGATACCTGCTGAAGACTAGTTAATATCTGTGCACTACATGAAGGATACCTGCTCAGAAATAGTGACTGTCCACTCAGTAAGTGAACGATACCTGCTCAGTACTAGTGCATGTCTGTGCAGTATGTGAAAGGTACCTGCTCAGGACTAATGCATCATATCTGTGCATTATCTGAAGGATACCTGCTCAGGACTAGTGAATTTCTGTGAAGTACGTGAAGGATACCAACTCTGGACTAGTGAATGCCTGCACAGTACGTGAAGGATACCTGTTCAGGACTAGTGATTGTCTATACAGCATGTAAAGGATACCTGTTGAGGACTAGTGACTATGTGCAGTACATGAAGAATACCTGTTCAGGATTAGGGACTGTCCGTGCAGTAAACCAAAGATAGCTTCTCACGAATAGTGACTGAGCAGTATGTGATGGATACCCGCTCAGGTCTACTGAATGTCCATGAAGTATGTGATGGGTACCTGCTCAGGACTAGTGCATGTCGGTGCTGTATGTGAAGGGCACCTGCTCAAGTGTAGTGCATGTCTGCTAGTACATGTCTGTGCAGTAAGTGAAGGATACCTGCTCAATACCACTGAATTTCTGTGCAATATGTGAAGGATACCTGCTCAAGATTAGTGAATGTCTCTGCAGTACATAAAGGGTAGCTGCTCAGGTCTAGTAAATCTCTGCGCAATATTTGAAGGATACCTGCTCAGGACTAATGAATATCTGTGCAGTACGTGAATGATACCTGCTAAAGAATCATGCAAGTCTGTGCAGTATGTGAAGGTTACCTGCTAAGGACTAGAGCATATCTGTGCAGTATGTGAAGGGTACCTGCTCAGGAATAGTGCATGTCTGTGCAGTGTGTAAAGGGTACCTGCTCAGTAATAGTGCATGTCTGTGCAGTATGTGAAGGGTACCTGCTCAAGACCAGTGCATGTCTATTAGTGCATGTCTGTGCAGTATGTAAAGGATCCCTGTTCAATACTAGTGAATTTCTGTGCAATATGTGAAGGATACCTGCTCAAGACTAATGAATATCTGCACAGTACATGAACAATACCTGCCAAGGAATAGTGCATGTCTGTGCAGTATGTGAAGGTTACCTGCTAAGGACTAGAACATTTCTGTGCATTATGTGAAGGGTACCTGCTCAGGAATGGTGCATGTCTGTGCAGTGTGTGAAGGGTACCTGCTCAGGACTAGTGCATGCCTGTGCAGTATATGAATTATACCTGCCCAGGACTAGTGAATGTCTGTGCAGTATATGAATTATACCTGCCCAGGACTAGTGAATGTCTGTGCAGTATGTGAAGGTACCTGGTCAGGATTAGTGCATGTCTGTGCAATATGTGAAGGATACCTGCTCTGGACTAGTGAATATCTCTGCAGTACATGATGGATTTCTGCTCAGGACTATTGACTTATGTGCAGTACATGAATGATACCCGCTGAGATTAGTGACTGTCCTTGCAGTAGGTGAAGGATTCCTGCTCATTACTAGTAAATGCCTATGCAGTATGTGAAGGTTACCTGCTCGGTACTAGTGAATGTCTTTGCAATATGTGAAGGATACAGTGAATATCTGTGCAGTATGTGAACTGTACCTGCTTAGGACTAGTGAATGTCTGTGCAGTATGTGAGGGATACCTGCTCAGGACTAGTGAATGTCTATGCAGGATGTGAAGGATATCTGCTAAGGACTAGTGACTGTCTGTGCAGTATGTGAAGGGTACCAGCACAGGAGTAGTGAACGCCTCTGCAGAATGTGATGGGTACCTTCTCAGGACTAGTGACTGTCTGTGCAGTATGTGAAGGGTACCTGCACAGGAGTAGTGAATGCCTGTGCAGGATGTGAAGGGTACCTGCTCTGGACTAGTGCATGTCTGTGCATTATGTGAAGGGTACCTGCTCAGGACTAGTGAATGCCTGTGTCGTATGTGAAGGATACCTGCTGAAGACTAGTTAATATCTGTGCAGTATGTGAAGGATACCTGTTCAGTACTAGTGCATGTCTGTGCAGTATGTGAAAGGTACCTGCTCAGGACTAGTGAATGCCTGTGTCATATGTGAAGGATACCTGCTGAAGACTAGTGAATATCTGTGCAGTATGTGAAGGATACCTGCTCAGGACTAGTGAATGTCTATGCAGTATGTGAAGGATACCTGCTCAATGCTAGTGTATGTCTATGCAGTTTGTTAATGATATTTGCTCAGTACTAGTGATTGCCTGTGCAGTATGTGAAGAATACCTGCTCAGGACTAGTGACTGTCTATGTAGTACACAAAGGATACTTGTCCAGGACTTGTGACTGTCTGTGCAGTATGTGAAGGACACCTGCTCATGACTAGTGAATGTCTGGGCACCACATGAAGGATACCTACTCAGGACTAGTGACTGTGTAGTACTGAAGAATACCTGCTCAGGACTAGTGACTGTCTGTGCAGTATGTGAAGGATACATGCTCAGGACTAGTGAATGTCTATGCAGTATGTGAAGGATAACTGCTTAGGGCTAGTGACTACCTGTGCAGTATATGAAGGATACCTGCTCAGGACAAGTGACTGTCTGTGCAGTACGTGAAGGATACCTACTCAGGACAAGTGACTGTCCATGCAGTACGAGAAGAATACCTGGTCAGGAGTAGTGAATGTCTGTGCAGTATGTGAAGGGTACCTGCTCAGGACCATTGCATGTCTGTTAGGGCATGTCTGGACAGTATGTGAAGGATACCTGCTCAGGACCAGTGAATTTCTGTGCAGTATGTGAAGAATACCTGCTCAGAACTAGTGAATGTCTGTGCAGTATGTGAAAGGTACCTGGTCAGGATTAGTGCATGTCTGTGCAGTATGTGAAGGATACCTGCTCAGGACTAGTGAATTTCTGTGCAGTATGTGAAGGATACCTGCTCAGGACTAGTGAATTTCTCTTCAGTATGTGAATGATACCTGCTCAGTACTATGACTGTCTGTGCAGTACTTGATGGATACCTGCTCAGTACTAGTGACTGTGAAACATGTGAAGAATACCTGCTCAGGACTAGTGAATGTCTATGCAGTATGTGAATGATACCTACTCAGTACTAGTAATTGCCTGTGCAGTATGTGAAGGATACCTGCTTAGTACTAGCAACTGTCTGTGCAGCATGTGAAGGATACCTACTCAGGACTAGTGACTGTCTGTGCAGTACGTGAAGAATACCTGCTCAGGACTAGTGACTGTCTATGCAGTATGAGAAGGGTACATGCTCTAGACTAGTGCATGTCAGTGCAGTATGTGAAGGATAACTGCTCAGGACTAGTGCAGGTCTGTGCAGTATGTGAAGGTTACCTGCTAAGGACTAGAGCATGTCTGTGCAGTATGTGAAGGGTACCTGCTCAGGAATAGTGCATGTCTGTGCAGTATCTGAAGTGTACCTGCTCAAGACCAGTGCATGTTTATTAATGCATGTCTGTGCAGTATGTGAAGGATACCTGCTCAGGACTAGAGAATATCTGTGCAGTACATGATGGATTTCTGCTTAGGACTATTGACTATCCATGCAGTACATGAAGGATACCTGCTCAGACTAGTGACTGTCCATGCAATAGGTGAAGGCCTCCTGCTAATTACTGGTGAATGCCTATGCAGTATGTGAAGGTTACCTGCTCAGTACTAGTGAATGTCTGTGCAGTATGTGAAGGATACCTGCTCAGGACCAGTGAATATCTGTGCAGTATGTGAACGGTATCAGCTGAGGACTAGTGAATGTCTGTGCAGTATATGAGGGATACCTGCTCAGGACTATTGAATGTGAATGCAGTATGTGAAGGATTAGAAAAACAGAGCAAACACCAACTGTACCATGACTAGAAAGTTTTATTGTAAAAACACAGGTAAGCGTTTACAGGGATGTACCTCTTCATCAGACAACTTACAAAAACACTTCATTCCTTATATAGTATTGGCAGAACAGATTATATCAATTAGGTCTTAAAGATGCAATGTTAGGAACAAGTTCCAAATACATAGAAGCAGTTCCTCTAATATATGAGATATCTAATATATTCATATAACTTGTTCAACAATCAATGACTATTAAAACTCAAGTTATATACATGAAGCATGGTTCCTCATAATACTATAATGATATTACTAAAATCATATTCAACTATACAAGAATGTTAAAACTTAGACTATAACTTAAAACATATAAATTTAATCTAATACAAATAAATAGTGATACTACATTAATAACATATAATTTATAATATGCATATAGAGAAGGCATATGAATGTGTATATAAAAGTATGAGAATATAAATAGCATATTAAATTTGTAAATATATATATATATATGTGTGCACATGAATAAATAAATAAAATAAATAAACTTAGTGTATTATAATACCTGAGCATAAATTACAATTGTTAAAATACTAAAATGATAACAATCAATGTTGAAAGACAGAATATTAGAACACTATATAGAGACATCAGGAATTCTAAAGAAAGTAGTGCTGTTGCTATGCATAACAAGAACGAGGGACAAGATCATAATTTTAAGTTCCTTGTTCTACAGGTTCTGCCTGAGAGATTGAGAGGGGGAAATTTGTCAAATGACATGGAGGTTGCAGAACAAAAATGGATCATGTTGTTTAATGCAGATAAACCCCCAGGTCTGAACAATATGGTGTCCTTGAAACCTTTTTTAAAAGCTTGTCCACTTAAACATTGATATCATGTGTTCTACCAATACTATATAAGGAATGAAGTGTTTTTGTAAGTTGCCTGATGAAGGGGTACATCCCTGAAAGCGCTTACCTGTGTTTTTATAATAAAACTTCCTGGCCGTGGTACAGTTGGTGTTTGCCCTGTTGTTCATAGGTTCATAGGTTCATACTAGGCTATCTGTCCGAGGGCATTTATAAGCCTAGCCCATAGTATTGTGGCTTACGCCACCCCTTTAGTTTGGAGAAACTATGCCCATTATTTTACTGTGCCTCTGTCGAGCAGTGACACTGAAGTAACCCCTGGGGTGTATCTGCGGTCTCCCATCCATTGGTCAAGATTCCTCTTGAACAAGGCCAGCGAGGTGCTCTGCCTCACATAAACCGGGATTTTGTTCCATAGCATAGGGAGTCTTTGGGTGATAAATCTATCCCTCCAGCACATCCTATTAATAACCGTGTCGAGGTTTAAGTCTCCCGCCCTTGTGGCTCTGAGGGATCTAGATTTTTTGAGATGAAGCATGTTCATCAAATCTGGGTTTGACATGGCCTTGTATGTCAGGCATAGGTCACCTCTGAGCAAGCGGTAAGCAACTGAATATAGCTGGAGTTCTTTCAGTCGGGCAGCATAAGACAGATTTTTGAGACCCTTTATCCTTTTGGTGAGGAACTTTTGTGGCCTCTCCAGCTGCTGCAAGTGTCGGGTCAGATACATTCCGAATGGGGCATTGTACTCTATCATTGGTCTGATGAGTGATAAGTATAGGGAGACTATGACTTCCCTTGATCTAGATGTGAATCCCTTCATGATAAGGTGGGCAATGTAGAAGGTCTTTCTAACTACTTTAGCAATATGAGTGTCGAATGAAAGGCTACTGTCAACCTGGGTTCCCAGGTCCCTGATAACTTCTTCTGTGATCAGGGGATTGCCACCTATATGGTAGCTAGGGGTAACCTTATTTTTCCCGAAGGGTATGACTATGCATTTCTTGGCATTTAACTTTAGGCCATGGCTCTGGCACCAGTTATCCGTTTCTGTGAGACCCTTCTGAAGGATATCTGTGTTGGATGTGTTTTCAACTACGGCCCAGTTTGCAGTCATCTGCAAACTTTGTCAGCCATAACCCTCCTGTGTTTGCTTGTACTTCAGAAAAGTAGATGCCAAACAAGAGTGGGCCCAGGACTGAGCCCTGTGGGACACCACTTGTGACAGGCTTTGAGTCTGACATGGCGCCAGCAACTCTGACCCTGTGGGTTCTGTCACTCAGCCAGTTTGCAACCCATCTTGTAATGTATGGGTTTACATTTAAGTTGATGAGTTTTTCAATGATACCCGAGTGGGGTATTGTATCAAAGGCCTTTGACAGGTCTAGGTAGGCTGTATGGACTACCTTACCTCGTCAATGGCCTTGCTGCCTGATTCAAAAACGTCCACCAAGTTTAAAAGGCATGATCTGCCTTTCTCAAACCCAAACTGTGTTGGATCCAAAGTCTGCAAATTTCCCTATGTCTTTATTTATGAGATCCATTATGATCCTCTCCATGGCTTTGCAGATAAGGCTTGTCAAGCTAATGGGACGGTAATTTCCAGGGTCGGTGGAGGCACCGCCTTTGTGGAGTGGGACCACAGTCACTGTGCGCCACTCCTGGGTACGATCCGGAGGTGAGACTAAGATTAAACAGCTGTCCTAACTGTGGGTTTAATTCCTCGTTGAGTTCATGAAGCACACAGCCGGGGACACCATCAGGTCCCATGGATGCTGTGTTCTTTGCCTTGGAGAGAGCAGTTCTCACCTGGGCTTAGAGATGTTTGGGGCTACAATCATTTGGTATAGATATCTCTCCTTTAGGGGAGGGGAGAGAAGTTTGCACTGAACCTGTCAGCCAGTATGTTGGCAATGTCTGTAGGATCAGTAATCTTCACATCATTTTGAACTAATTCTGAGCATATCTGGGAGTTTCCTCCTAGGTTTCTGACATAGCTAAAGAATGCCTTATGGTTGTCTTTAGAGTCCTTAGCTATTTTTTTCTCAAAATTAGCTTTGGATGTTTTTATGAGAGCTCTTAGCTTTTACTTATAGTGATCAGCGTGTCTTACTTTTAAGGATTTTGCTCTATCTTGTAGTAGCTTTCTCCTTTTGTTGTAGAGTTTGTTTATGGCTGGGGTCCACCAGACTGGACGCTTGCCTTTGGTACAAAGAGTCTTTGTTTTGCTTGGGCTTGCCTGATCCATGCAGCCTGCAGGTGCTGGTAGAAGGCATTTGTAAGTGATTCAGCGGTTTGAGTAATGTTTACCGCCGCTCAGGGGCCTTAAAGGAGACCACACTAGTCTTTAGAAGTGTGAAGTCGGCTTTCAGAAGTTCTTTACTGTGGTCTTTTCATTTCGGTGGGGGCGGATGAGGACCTCCAGCGAGATTAGTTTGTGATCTGATCTCACCAGTGAGGGGTATACTTCCGGCGTTGAACATTGTGCTCCCATGTTCGTGATGATGAGATCAAGTATGTTTTCTCCTCTTGTGGGGATGGTGACTAGTTGTTCCATGGCATTTGAGTTTATGAATTCTAGGAACTTTTGGGCTAGAGTGTTTGGGCTTGAGTAGTGTTCCCAGTCTATATTAGGGTAGTTGAAGTCACCTAGTATGATGGTGTTTGGAGATACAGTTATCCCCTCCAGTGTTTTCAGGAAGGCCATATGAGGTTCCTGAGTTTGTGAGGGTGGCCTGTAACATGCTACAAATTGCAGAGCAGTCTTGCCTATGGTTAATTGCACCTGGATGGTTTCCGATGCATCGGTTGCCACCAATCTTGAGGTGTGGGTGTCCTTGATGAATATGGATACCCCTCCTTTCTTGATATTGTCCGGGTTTTGGAACGCATGATATGAGGTAAAACCTGATAGTGCTGGGGTGCTCTCAGGAGCCTTGAACCAGGTTTCTGTCACAGCACAGACATCGATGTTCTCCATACTGAGAAGGGCCTCAGTGCGTGCATCTTGAGGTTGAGACTTCTGGCATTGAGCAGCATTACCCTTAGTTTTTTTTCTTTGTTGTGTTCTAGGGTGGTAGGTTTAGAATTTGAGCCTTGCCTAAAAAGGCACTATGGGGTGGCAAGAGCCTTTGCCAAAATCCAGAATCCCAGGGGTGACAAGTGCAAGCCGTCCCTTGCGAAGCAGCGTGGCTTGTCCAGCATGTCATCCCAGGCAGACAGACATTGGATCCCCTTTGAATGACACCAGAGTTTAAGCCAATTGTTAAAGCTGATCATCTTATCTCTGTATTGTGGCATCATTCTTGGTGAAGGTAGGATACTGCTCAAGGTCACGGTCATACCTGCTTGGGCTACATAATCAGAGAGCTCCTCTATGTCCCTTTTCATGTAGTCCAAGGAGGTACGTCTCAGGTCATTAACACTAGCGTGGACAATGATTGAATCATACTTGTACCTGCTGTTGAGAGACCTGAGTGCATGCGTTATGTGGCGGATTCTAGCACCCGACAGGCAGCTTACTGTGACCTTCTCCTTACTCTGTCTGGTGAGCGGGACGTCAGTGTGTCTGACTATGGAGTCACCAATGACTAGTGTGTCTGGCATTGTGTTTGGCCTTAAGGGCTGTGACTGCTTGACACTCTGACTGTGTGGTCTATGTGTTGCAGGTGTTGTGTTCTGAGGTGGTAGTTGTTTGGGTGTCTGCTTTGGTGGCCTCTGCTGTTTTGGTAGATTTTTGATCAGAGCCTCTGAGTATGTCTTTGTGTGTTTATGTGTATGATTTGAGGTTGTGATGGTATTATGTGAGACTGGGTCTATAGTGTGTGTGGTTACCTTCTCCTCCTGTCTGGTCCTGCCAGTGCTATGTTGAGAGAGCTCAGCCTCCAATTTGGCCATATAGTTGCATCTCTCGTATGTATTTGTGTTTTGTGGGAGGAGGAGAGGGTTGTCTGTGTACATGAGGCAATTGTAACATTGCCTCAATATTCCCAGGTTCACCAGCTGAGCAGGAGAGGACATTAGCAACTGATCCCTCGACATGCTAGAAGGAATAGACAGAAAAACTTAAAAAAAGGTTTTGGGGGATGTGGGTGATCGAGAAACGGGGTTTGCTTTTTTGGGGTACTTTCTATAACAAGAGTGCTGTATCGAGGTGATAAGTACTGTAGGAGCAAGTGCTTGGCTATACAGATAGAGAATAGTCTACTTGGGAATCAAGTAGAGATAATTTATAGTTGTAGGATACACTAAATAGAACAGTAGTATACTTTGAGGAAGGTAGTTTTAAGGGAAAATTTGAAGAGTGGACTTTAGGTAGCCCTAATAGTTTAAATCTGCTTAACCGGCACTGCCCTAGTGTGCAACGGTAGCAGCTCCGCGCTAAATCGCACTAAATCGCGCTAACGCGTGTTTAGCATGTTTTATAGCAGGGGGATGAAAGGAGCTAGGAATTGGCCCAAAACGACCAATGGACTACTAGTTTCTGGCTGAAACTTCACCAAATCAGACAAAAAGGTTGCTCAGTGCTTCCCACTCCCACTGGTAAGCAAAGAAACTTCCCTCCTCCCAAATAAGGCAATGGATCAGTATCAGGAACTAAAAACAAAGCCCAGGGATCAGCAACTCTGAAACTGGACTACTCTAGTTCAGTAAGGCGGGAAAATAAGAGATTTTTTTTGTTTTTTTTACAGAGACAAGGAAAACAACAGACAGTAAATGCTATAAATGCTATAAATCGGCTATCGCACTTTAGTGTGTAGCCTACAGAAACAATTTGCAACAATTAGTAACTTAAAGTGCAACAAACAGTGTACAATGCAGAAATCACTTAAAGTAGCAGTAAAACAGGCGAAAATGCAGTCACTAGCTTAATAACAGTGGGAAAGCCACAAAAATACTTATATCTGGTAGACAGTCACTCTTTTAATTCTAATTCTATTTATATTTTACAACAGCTGTTTCATTTGTTGTTAGAGGATTTCTGTGTTTTCCTGTTCTACAGCAGTATGTGAGGGATACCTACTAAGGACTATTGACTGGCCTTGAAGCACAAGAATGATACCTGCTCAGGACTAGTGAATGTCTGTGCAGTATGTGAAGGATACCTGCTCAGTACTAGTGACTGCCTGTGCAGTATATGAATGATACCTAGTGACTGTCTGTGCAGTACATGAAGGATACCTGCTCAGGACAAGTAAATTTCTGTGCAGTATTTGAAGGATACCTGCTCAGTACTTGTGACTGTCTGTGCAACATGTGAAGAATACCTGTTCAGGACTAGTGAATGTCTGTGCAGTATGTGAAGGATACCTGCTCAGGACCAGTGAATATCTGTGCAGTATGTGAATGGTACCTGCTGAGGACTAGTGAATGTCTGTGCAGTATGTGAAAGATACCTGCTCAGGACTAGTGAATGTCTGTGC
>NC_056750.1:72967214-72979841 GCF_019279795.1 Protopterus annectens | reverse complement strand
GTATGTAAAGGATACATGCTGAGGACTAGTGACTGTGTGTGCAGTATCTGAAGGATACCTTCTCAGGACTAGTAAATGTCTGTGCAGTATGTGAAGGATAACTGCTCAGGACTAGTGACTGTGTTTGCAGTACGTGAAGGATACCTGCTGTGGACTAGTGCATGTCCATGCAGTACATGAAGGATACCTACTCAGGACTGGTAACTGTCAATGCAGTATGTGAAGGATACCTGCTCAGGACTAGTGACTCTTTGTGCAGTAAGTGAAGGATGCATGCTCAGGACTAGTGACTGCCCATCTAGTACATAAAGTATACCTGCTCAGGACACGTGAATGTCTGTGCAGTAGTGAAAGATACCTGCTCAGGACTAGTGAATGTCTATGCAGTATGTGAAAGATACCTGCTCAAGACTAGTGACTGTGCAGTACGTTAAGGACATATGCTCAGGACTAGGGACTGTCGATGCAGTATATGAAGGATAGCTGCTCAGGACTAGTGATTGTATGTACAGTATGTGAAGGGTACCTGCTCAGGACTATTGACTGTCGATGCAGTATGTGAAGGATACCTGCTCCGGACTACTGCATGTCTTTGCACTATGTGAAGGATACCTGCTCAGGACTATTGACTATTAGTTTAGTATGTGAAGGATACCTGCTCAGGACTAGTTAGTGTCTGTGCAGTATGTGAAGGATGCCTGCTCAGGACGTGTGACTGTGTGTGCAGTACGTGAAGGATTCCTGTTCTGGACTATTGACTGTCTACAGTATGTGAAGAATACCTGCTCAGGACTAGTGAGTGTCTGTGCAGTATGTGAAGGATACCTGCTCAGGACTAGTGACTCTGTGTTCAGTACGTGAAGGATACCTGCTCAGTACTTTTGACTGTCTGTGCAGTATGTGAAGGATACCTGCTCAGGACTGGATGAAAATAAAATTGCCAAAGATTCCAAAGACAACCACAAGGCATTCTATATCTCTTTCAAGAATCTAAATGGCAATGCTCAGATCTGCTCTGAGCTACAACAGAATGGCGTTAAATATACTGATCCCAAGGATATTGCCAATATCCTGGCAGATCGATTCATAGCCAACTTCACCCCCTCTCAGCCCCTAAATGGCCCATCTCAATACTGGAAGATTGCCAAATTCTAGTAATAACGGCCACAAAGGTAAAAAACGCACTCTCCAAAGCTAAGAATACAGCATCCATGGGACCAGATGACATCCTGGGCTGTATAATACATGAACTACAATATGAATTGGCACCTCACCTAAGTGTCATGTTTAATCATAGCCTCACCTCAGGCTTCATGCCCACTGAGTGGCGCACAGCTACAGTTATCCCACTCCACAAGGGGGGATCCACCTTGGATCCTGGGAACTACCACCCCATCAGTCTGACAATCCTTATCTGCAAGGCCATGGAACGTATTATCATGGAACTTATAAACAAAGACATTGGCAACCTTAAAACACTGGACCCCACCCAGTTTGGGTTCATGAAGGGCCGATCTTATCTCCTGAACCTTATTGACATCTTCGAATCAGTCTCTAGAGCCGTGGACGAAGGTAAGGCAGTCCACACAGCCTATCTGGACCTCGCCAAGGCCTTTGACACCATCCCTCACTCTGGAAGCATAGATAAACTTACTAAGCTGGGCATTAAACCCTATGTCACTTGATGGGTTGCCAAATGGCTTACTGACAGAACCCACACTGTAAAGGTAGCTGACTCCAAATCCAGCTCCAGACAAGTGACAAGTGGAGTACCTCAGGGTTCAGTCCTGGGACCTCTCTTGTTTGGCATCTACTTCTCTGAAGTACAGGCCAACACTAAGGGACTCTGGCTAACAAATTTCGCAGATGACTGCAAACTGGGAGCCATTACTGAATTCCCAAATGATGTGGATACTCTACAAAAGGGCCTTACAGAAACAGATGCCTGGTGCCAGAGCCATGGGCTCAAGCTCAGTGCCAAGAAATGTACAGTTATCCCCTTTGGGAAAAAACATGTACCTGTGAATTACCACATAGGTGGCAGTACACTAAACACCGAAAGTGTGATAAGAGACTTAGGAACACAGGTGGACAGTGGTCTCATGTTCGATAACCACATCGCCACAACAGTCAGGAAATCCTTCTATGTGGCAGACCTCATCACTAAGGGCTTTTCATCCAGAAAAAAGGAGGTCATTGTCCCACTGTACTCATCCCTCATTAGACCCATTATAGACTACAATGCCCCATTTGGTATGTACCTCTCAAGACATCTGCAACAACTGGAAAGGCCGCAGAAATACCTCACTAAAAGAATCACAGGCCTAAAGCAGATGTGCTATGCTGACCGCCTTAAAAACGTCCAGCTATATTCTGTTGCATATCATCTACTCCGAGGTGATCTCTGCTTAACATACAAGGCTATGTCAAACCCAGAGCTGTTGGACATGCTACACTTAAAGAAATCCCAATCCTTCAGAGCCACATGCTCCAGGGATCTAAATTTTGTCATCACAATAAACAAAACATGCTGGAGGGATAGGTTCCTGACCCAGAGACTCCCCAGACTCTGGAATAGACTGCCCATACATGTCAAGCAGAGCGCCTCTTTGGCCCTCTTCAAAAGGAACCTTGATGATTGGATGGGAGAAAGGAAATTCACCCCGGGGATCATGTCAGTCGCCCTGCTAGAGAGGGGTCCAGGGAAATAAATACTGTGGGAAACAATAGCCAGGGAATTGCTATGCTAGGCTCGTATAGGCCCTAGAGCCGATAGCCTAGTACCAACCTATGAACCTATGAAGCTATGAACTAGTGACTGTGTGTGCAGTACGTGAAGGATATCTGCTCAGGAGTATTGACTGTTGATGCAGTATGTGAAGGATACCAGCTCAGGACTAGTAACTGTCTATGCAGTATGTAAAGGATACCTCCTCAGGACTAGTGAATGTCTGTGCAGTATGTGAAGGGTACCTGCTCAGGACTAGTGAATGTCTGTGCAGTATGTGAAGGATACCTGCTCAGGACTAGTGACTGTCTGTGCAGTATGTGAAGGATACCTGCTCAGGACTAGTGAATGTCTGTGCAGTATGTGAAGGATACCTGCTCAGGACTAGTGAATGTCTGTGCAGTATGTGAAGGATACCTGCTCAGGACTAGTGAATGTCTGTGCAGTATGTGAAGGATACCTGCTCAGGACTAGTGAATGTCTGTGCAGTATGTGAAGGATACCTGCTCAGGACTAGTGAATGTCCATGCAGTATGTGAAGGATACCTGCTCAGGACTAGTGACTGTGTGCAGTACATGAAGGATACCTGCTCAGGACTACTGACTGTCCATGCAGTATGTGAGGGATACCTGCTCAGGATTAGTGAATGTCTGTGCAGTATGTAAAGGATACCTGCTCAGGACTAGTGAATGTCTGTGCAGTATGTAAAGGATACTTGCTCAGGACTAGTGAATGTCTATGCAGCATGTGAAGGAAACCTTCCCAGGACTAGTGACTGTCTGTGCAGTATCTGAAGGGTACCTGCACAGGAGTAGTGAATGGCTGTGCAGTATGTGAAGGATACCTGCTCAGGACTAGTGAATGTCTGTGCAGTATGTGAAGGATACCTGCTCAGGACTAGTGAATGTCTGTGCAGTATGTGAAGGATACCTGCTCAGGACTAGTGAATGTCTGTGCAGTATGTGAAGGATACCTGCTCAGGACTAGTGAATGTCTGTGCAGTATATGAAGGAAACCTGCTCTGGACTAGTGACTGTCTGTGCAGTATGTGAAGGGTACCTGCTCAGGACTAGTGAATGTCTGTGCAGTATGTGAAGGATACCTGCTCAGGACTAGTGAATGTCTGTGCAGTATGTGAAGGATACCTGCTCAGGACTAGTGAATGTCTGTGCAGTATGTGAAGGATACCTGCTCAGGACCAGTGCAGTATGTGAAGGATACCTGCTCAGGACTAGTGACTGTCTGTGCAGTATGTGAAGGATACCTGCTCAGGACTAGTGAATGTCTGTGCAGTATGTGAAGGATACCTGCTCAGGACTAGTGAATGTCTGTGCAGTATGTGAAGGATACCTGCTCAGGACTAGTGAATGTCTGTGCAGTATGTGAAGGATACCTGTTCAGTAATAGTGACTGTCCATGCAGTATGTGAATGATACCTGCTCAGGACTAGTGACTGTCTGTGCAGTATGTGAAGGATACCTGCTCAGGACTAGTGAATGTCTGTGCAGTATGTGAAGGATACCTGCTCAGGACTAGTGCATGTCTGTGCAGTATGTGAAGGATACCTGCTCAGGGCTAGTGACTGTCTGTGCAGTATGTGAAGGATACCTGCTCAGGACTAGTGAATATCTGTGCAGTATGTGAAGGACACCTGCTCAGTACTAGTGACTGTCTGTGCAGTATGTGAAGGATACCTGCTCAGGACTAGTGAATGTCTGTGCAGTATGTGAAGGATACCTGCTCAGGACTAGTGACTGTGTGTGCAGTATGTGAAGGATACCTGCTCAGGACTAGTGAATGTCTGTGCAGTATGTGAAGGATACCTGCTCAGGACTAGTGAATGTCTGTGCAGTATGTGAAGGATACCTGCTCAGGACTAGTGACTGTCTGTGCAGTATGTGAAGGATACCTGCAAAGGACTAGTAAATGACTGTGCAGTATGTAAAGGGTACCTCCTCAGGACTACTGCATTGACTAGTGAATTTCTGGCAGTAGGTGAATGATACCTCCTAAGGACTACTGAATGTCTGTGCAGTATGTGAAGGATACCTGCTCAGGACTAGTGACTGTCTGTGCAGTATGTGAAGGATACCTGCTCAAGACTAGTGACTGTCTGTGCAGTATGTGAAGGATACCTGCTCAGGACTAGTGACTGTCTGTGCAGTATGTGAAGGATACCTGCTCAGGACTAGTGAATGTCTGTGCAGTATGTGAAGGATACCTGCTCAGGACTAGTGAATGTCTGTGCAGTATGTGAAGGATACCTGCTCAGGACTAGTGACTGTCTGTGCAGTATGTGAAGGATACCTGCTCAGGACTAGTGAATGTCTGTGCAGTATGTGAAGGATACCTGCTCAGGACTAGTGAATGTCTGTGCAGTATGTGAAGGATACCTGCTCAGGACTAGTGAATGTCTGTGCAGTATGTGAAGGATACCTGCTCAGGACTAGTGAATGTCTGTGCAGTATGTGAAGGATACCTGCTCAGGACTAGTGAATGTCTGTGCAGTATGTGAAGGATACCTGCTCAGGACTAGTGAATGTCTGTGCAGTATGTGAAGGATACCTGCTCAGGACTAGTGAATGTCTGTGCAGTATGTGAAGGATACCTGCTCAGGACTAGTGAATGTCTGTGCAGTAAGTGAAGGATACATGCTCAGGACTACTGAATGTCTGTGCAGCATGTGAAGTATACCTGCTCAGGACTAGTGACTGTCTGCAGTATTTGAATGATACCTGCTCAGGACCAGTGAATGTCCAGGCAGTGTGTGAAGGGTACCTGCTCAAGACTAGTGGTCCAGTGAAGTGTATGTGAACAATACCTGCTCAGAACTAGTGACTGTCTGTGCAGAACATGAAAGATACCTGCTCAGGACTAGTGAATGTCTATGCAGTATGTGAATGATACCAGCTCAGGACTAGTAACTGTCTGTGCAGTATGTAAAGGATACCTGCTCAGGACTGGTGAACTTCTGGCAGTATGTGAAGGATACCTCATCAGGACTAGTGAATATCTGGGTAGTAGGTGAAGGATACATGCTCAGGACTAGTGACTGTGCATGCAGTATGTGAAGGATACCTGCTCACGACTAGTGAATGTCTTTGCAGTATGTGATGGGTACCTGCTCAGGACTAGTGAATATCTGTGCAGTATGTGAAGGGTACCTGCTCAGGACTAGTGAATGTCTGTGCAGTATGTGAAGGATACCTGCTCAGGACTAGTGAATGTCTGTGCAGTATGTGAAGGATACCTGCTCAGGACTAGTGAATGTCCATGCAGTATGTGAAGGATATCTGCTCAGGACTAGTGACTGTCTGTGCAGTATGTGAAGGATACCTGCTCAGGACTAGTGAATGTCTGTGCAGTATGTGAAGGATACCTGCTCAGGACTAGTGAATGTCTGTGCAGTATGTGAAGGATACCTGCTCAGGACTAGTGAATGTCTGTGCAGTATGTGAAGGATACCTGCTCAGGACTAGTGACTGTCTGTGCAGTACGTGAAGGATACCTGCTCAGGACTAGTGAATGTCTGTGCAGTATGTGAAGGATACCTGCTCAGGACTAGTGAATGTCTATGCAGTATGTGAAGGATACCTGCTCAGGACTAGTGACTGTGTGCAGTACATGAAGGATACCTGCTCAGTACTATTGACTGTCGATGCAGTATGTGAAGGATACCTGCAGAGGACTAGAAAATTACTGTGCAGTATGTGAAGGGTACCTTCTCAGGACTACTCCATGGACTAGTGAATTTCTGACAGTATGTGAATGATACCTGCTAAAGACTAGTGAATGTCTGGGCAGTAGGTAAATTGTACCTGCTCAGGACTACTGCATGTCTGTACAGTACATGAAGGATACCTGCTTTAGACTAGTGACTGTCCGTGCAGTACGTGAAAGACACCTGCTCAGGACTAGTGCATGTGAAGGATACCTGCCCATTATTAGTGAATGTCCATGCAGTATGTGAAGGATACTTGCTCATGACTAGTGAATGTCTTTGCAGTACATGAAGGATACCTGCTCAGGACTAGTGAATGTCTGTGCAGTATGTGAAGGATACCTGCTCAGGACTAGTGACTGTCTGTGCAGTATGTGAAGGATACCTGCTCAGGACTAGTGACTGTCCATGCAGTATGTGAAGGATACCTGCTCAGGACTAGTGACTGTCTGTGCAGTATGTGAAGGATACCTGCTCAGGACTAGTGAATGTCTGTGCAGTATGTGAAGGGTACCTGCTCAGGACTACTGCATGTCTGTACAGTACATAAAGGATCCCTGCTCAAGACTAGTGACAGTCCATGCAGTATGTAAAGGACACCTGCTCAGTACTAGTGACTGTTTGTCCAGTATGTGAAGGATACCTGCTCAGGAATAGTGACTGTCTGTGCAGTACGTGAAGGATACCTGCTCAGGACTAGTGAATGTCTGTGCAGTATGTGAAGGATACCTGCTCAGGACTAGTGACTGTCTGTGCAGTATGTGAAGGATACCTGCTCAGGACTAGTGAATGTCTGTGCAGTATGTGAAGGATACCTGCTCAGGACTAGTGACTGTCTGTGCAGTATGTGAAGGATACCTGCTCAGGACTAGTGAATGTTTGTGCAGTTTGTGAAGGATACCTGCTCAGGACTAGTGACTGTGTGCAGTACGTGAAGGATACCTGCTCAGGACTAGTGAATGTCTGTGCAGTATGTGAAGGATACCTGCTCAGGACTAGTGAATGTCTGTGCAGTATGTGAAGGATACCTGCTCAGGACTAGTGAATGTCTGTGCAGTATGTGAAGGATACCTGCTCAGTACTAGTGACTGTGTGTGTGCATTATTTGAAGGATACCAGCTCAGGACTAGTTACTGTCTATGCAGTATGTGAAGGATATCTGCTCAGGACTAGTGAATGACTGTGCAGTATGTGAAGGATACCTGCTCAGGACTAGTGAATGTCTGTGCAGTATGTGAAGGATACCTGCTCAGGACTAGTGCATGTCTGTGCAGTATGTGAAGGATACCTGCTCAGGACTAGTGACTGTCCATGCAGTACATGAAGGATACCTGCTCAGGACTAGTGAATGTCCATGCAGTATGTGAAGGATACCTGCTCAGGACTAGTGAATGTCTGTGCAGTATGTGAAGGATACCTGCTCAGGACTAGTGACTGTCTGTGCAGTATGTGAAGGATACCTGCTCAGGACTAGTGAATGTCTGTGCAGTATGTGAAGGATACCTGCTCAGGACTAGTGACTGTCCATGCAGTATGTGAAGGATACCTGCTCAGGACTAGTGAATGTCTGTGCAGTATGTGAAGGATACCTGCTCAGGACTAGTGACTGTCTGTGCAGTATGTGAAGGATACCTGCTCAGGACTAGTGAATGTCTGTGCAGTATGTGAAGGATACCTGCTCTGGACTAGTGACTGTTTCTGCAGTATGTGAAGTGTACCTGCTCAGGACTAGTGAATGTCTATACAGTATGTGAAGGATAACCACTCAGGACTAGTGCATGTCTGTTAGTGCATGTCCATGCAGTATGTGAAGGATACCTGCTTAGGACCAGTGACTGTCCATGTATTATGTGAAGGATAACTGCTCTGGACTAGTGACTGTTTCTGCAGTATGTGAAGTGTACCTGCTCAGGACTAGTGACTGTCCATGCAGTATGTGAGGGATAGCTGCTCAGAACAAGACAATGTCTGTGCAGTATGTGAAGGATACCTGCCAGGGACTAGTGACTGTCTGTGCAGTATGTGAAGGGTACCTCCACAGGAGTAGTGAATGCCTGTGCAGGATGTGAAGGATACCTGCTCAGGACTAGTGACTGTCTGTGCAGTATGTGAAGGATACCTGCTCAGGACTAGTGAATGTCTGTGCAGTATGTGAAGGCTACCTGCTAAGGACTAGTAACTGTCTATGCAGTATGTGAAGGATACCTACTCAAGACTAGTGAATGTCCGTGCAGTATGTGAAGGGTACCTGCTCAGGACTAGTGAATGTCTGTGCAGTATGTGAAGGATACCTGCTCAGGACTAGTGAATGTCTGTGCAGTATGTGAAGTATACCTGCTCAGGACTAGTGAATGTCTATGCAGTATGTGAAGGCTACCTGCCCAGGACTAGTGACTGTCTGTGCAGTATGTGAAGGGTACCTGCTGAGGACTAGTGAACATCTGTGCAGTACATGAAGGATACCTCTTCAGTAATAGTGACTGTCCATGCAGTACCTGAAGGATACCTGCTGAGTACTAGTGCATGTCTGTGCAGCATGTGAAGGATACCTGCTCAGGAGTAGTGACTGTCCATGCAGTATGTGAAGGATACCTGCTCAGGACTAGTGAATGTCTGTGCAGTATGTGAAGGATACCTGCTCAGGACTAGTGAATGTCTGTGCAGTATGTGAAGGCTACCTGCTAAGGACTAGTAACTGTCTATGCAGTATGTGAAGGATACCTGCTCAGGACTAGTGAATGTCTGTGCAGTATGTGAAGGATACCTGCTCAGGACTAGTGACTGTCCATGCAGTATGTGAAGGATACCTGCTCAGGACTAGTGAATGTCTGTGCAGTATGTGAAGGATACCTGCTCAGGACTAGTGACTGTCTGTGCAGTATGTGAAGAATACCTGCTCAGGACTAGTGAATGTCTGTGCAGTATGTGAAGGATACCTGCTCAGGACTAGTGACTGTCTGTGCAGTATGTGAAGGATACCTGCTCAGGACTAGTGCATGTCTGTGCAGTATGTGAAGGATACCTGCTCAGGACTAGTGAATGTCTGTGCAGTATGTGAAGGATACCTGCTCAGGACTAGTGAATGTCTGTGCAGTATGTGAAGGATACCTGCTCAGGACTAGTGAATGTCTGTGCAGTATGTGAAGGATACCTGCTCAGGACTAGTGACTGTCTGTGCAGTATGTGAAGGATACCTGCTCAGGACTAGTGACTGTCTGTGCAGTATGTGAAGGGTACCTGCTCAGGACTAGTGATAGTCTGTGCAGTACGTGAAGGATACCTGCTCAGGACTAGTGACTGTCCATGCAGTATGTGAAGGATACCTGCTCAGGACTAGTGAATGTCTGTGCAGTATGTGAAGGATACCTGCTCAAGACTAGTGCATGTCTGTGCAGTATGTGAAGGGTACCTGCTCAGGACCAGTGCATGTCTATTAGTGCATGTCTGTGCAGTATGTGAAGGATACCTGCTCAGGACTAGTGAATTTCTGTGCAGTATGTGAAGGATACCTGCTCAGGACTAGTGAATGTCTGTGCAGTATGTGAAGGATACCTGCTCAGGACTAGTGACTGTCTGTGCAGTACATGAAGGATACCTGCTCAGGACTAGTGACTGTGTGTGCAGTATGTGAAGGATACCTGCTCAGGACTAGTGAATGTCTGTGCAGTATGTGAAGGATACCTGCTCAGGACTAGTGAATGTCTGTGCAGTATGTGAAGGATACCTGCTCAGGACTAGTGACTGTCCATGCAGTACATGAAGGATACCTGCTCAGGACTAGTGAATGTCTGTGCAGTATGTGAAGGATACCTGCTCATTACTAGTGAATGTCCATGCAGTATGTGAAGGATACCTGCTCAGGACTAGTGAATGTCTGTGCAGTATGTGAAGGATACCTGCTCAGGACTAGTGAATGTCTGTGCAGTATGTGAAGGATACCTGCTCAGGACTAGTGAATGTCTGTGCAGTATGTGAAGGATACCTGCTCAGGACTAGTGAATGTCTGTGCAGTATGTGAAGGATACCTGCTCAGGACTAGTGAATGTCTGTGCAGTATGTGAAGGATACCTGCTCAGGACTAGTGAATGTCTGTGCAGTATGTGAAGGATACCTGCTCAGGACTAGTGAATGTCTGTGCAGTATGTGAACGATACCTGCTCAGGACTATTGAATGTGAATGCAGTATGTGAAGCATTCCTTCTCAGGACTAGTGAATGTCCAGTCAGTATGTGATTGGTACCTGCTCAGGACTAGTGACTGTCTGTGCATTATGTGAAGGGTACCTGCTCAGGACTAGTGACTTTCTATGCAGTATGTGAAGGATACCTGCTCAGGACTAGTGAATGTCTGTGCAGTATGTGAAGGATACCTGCTCAGGACTAGTGCATGTCTGTGCAGTATGTGAAGGATACCTGCTCAGGACTAGTGAATGTCTGTGCAGTATGTGAAGGATACCTGCTCAGGACTAGTGACTGTCTGTGCAGTATGTGAAGGATACCTGCTCAGGACTAGTGAATGTCTGTGCAGTATGTGAAGGATACCTGCTCAGGACTAGTGACTGTCTGTGCAGTATGTGAAGGATACCTGCTCAGGACTAGTGAATGTCTGTGCAGTACATGAAGGATACCTGCTCAGTACTATTGACTGTCGATGCAGTATGTGAAGGATACCTGCACAGGACTAGTAAATGACTGTGCAGTATGTAAAGGGTACCTGCTCAGGACTACTGCATTGACTAGTGAATTTCTCAGCAATATGTGAATGATACCTGCTCAGGACTAGTGAATGTCTGTGCAGTATGTGAAGGATACCTGCTCAGGACTACTGCATGTCTGTGCAGTACATGAAGGATACCTGCTCAGGACTAGTGACTGTCCATGCAGTATGTGAAGGATACCTGCTCAGGACTAGTGAATGTCTGTGCAGTACATGAAGGATACCTGCTCAGGACTAGTGACTGTCCATGCAGTATGTGAAGGATACCTGCTCAGGACTAGTGAATGTCTCTGCAGTATGTGAAGGATACCTGCTCAGGACTAGTAAATGTCTGTGCAGTGCATGAAGGATACCTGTTCAGGAAAGTCTGACTAAGCTCCACAGAGCTTGTTTTCAGTGGACACCCAGGGAGAAATGCTTCAGATGCATGTCTTTAGAATGTGGGAGAAAACCGGAGTACCCAGAAGAAATCCATGTAAGCACAGGGAGAACATGCAAACTCCACACAGAAGGCATCCCAGCCGAGAATCGAACCAGAGAACCTCTTGCTGTGAGTCAACAACGTTAACCGCTGCACCACTGCACTGCACAAATACCTGCTGAATGTCCATGCTGTACGTGAAGGTTACCTGCTCAGGACTAGTGAATGTCTGTGCAGTATGTGAAGGATACCTGCTCAGGACTAGTGAATGTCTGTGCAGTATGTGAAGGATACCTGCTCAGGACTAGTGCATGTCTGTGCAGTATGTGAAGGATACCTGCTCAGGAGTAGTGAATTTCTGTGCAGTATGTGAAGAATACCTGCTCAGGACTAGTGAATGTCTATGCAGTATGTGAAGGATACCTGCTCAGAACTAGTGACTGTCTGTGCAGAACATGAAAGATACCTGCTCAGGACTAGTGAATGTCTGTGCAGTATGTGAAGGATACCTGCTCAGGACTAGTGAATGTCTGTGCAGTATGTGAAGGATACCTGCTCAGGACTAGTGAATGTCTGTGCAGTATGTGAAGGATACCTGCTCAGGACTAGTGACTGTCTGTGCAGTATGTGAAGGATACCTGCTCAGGACTAGTGACTGTCTGTGCAGTATGTGAAGGATACCTGCTCAGGACTAGTGACTGTGTGTGCAGTATCTGAAGGATACCTGCTCAGGACTATTGAATGTTTGTGCAGTTTGTGAAGGATACCTGCTCAGGACTAGTGACTGTCTGTGCAGTATGTGAAGGATACCTGCTCAGGACTAGTGAATGTCTGTGCAGTACATGAAGGATACCTGCTCAGAAGTAATGACTGTGTGTGCTGCATGTGAAGGATACCTGTTCTGGACTAGTAACTAGCTGTGCAGTATGTGAAGGATACCTGCTCAGGACTAGTGACTGTCTGTGCAGTACATGAAGGATACCTGCTCAGGACTAGTGACTGTCTGCAGTATGTGAAGGATACCTGCTCAGGACTAGTGA
>NC_056750.1:72959714-72962214 GCF_019279795.1 Protopterus annectens | reverse complement strand
TAAGTTAAATAGTCTGGTTATTGGGAGCAAAATGAAAGGCTACAATATAGATCAACTGCTATTTATGTAAAATCTGAAATTTCTTTGCCTAATATATTAATGTCCTTAAAGAGATGTATCAAAGAACTGTTGCCCAGACTTTAAAGACCCCCCCCCCCATATATTTTGCTCTGTCAGGTTTGGTTAATATTCTAAAGACATAATTTGCCGTGATAACCTTTTGTTTGATTAACCTAATTGTATCACCATCTCTGACTTGGATTAATGAAATTAGAAGGAATTTTTAGTAGTTTAAAAATGGGGTTGTAAGACAGGAATCCCCTAGACTACCATGGAGTTTAATGGTGCATGGATGGGGTTGTTATGGATCTCATCTCAGAACAGTATGCAGTAGTGAACATCTTTTTAAATTTCATTGAATTAGACTGGGGTTTTCTTGTTTTAAACAAATCTGTGTGGAACTCTAAGGGAGTCTTCTGGAGTGGAAGTTGTATCTTGGATGTCCTTCCTTCCAACAGGTGCTTCAGGAATAGGTGTGTTTCTAAAATGTAACACATTTCGACTTCGTGAGATCAGGGCAACATAAGTGCTTATTTTCCTGTGCTGTTAATTTGTCAAGACTGAAGGGAAAGTGTTGGAGGATATCTTTCCACCCTTTTAATTTTGTTCACTAGATATGCAGTTTGCTGTGACTGAATGAAACATGATGTATTTAAACAACTGTGTTTGTTATAACTTTACTCTGTAAATGAAAAATATAAGGGTATATCAGAATGCATGAAACAGGGAAGCACATTAGTGTAAAAAGTATAAAACTTGAGGGTTATCAGTTAGGGGGCAGGCTGAAATGCAGTAAATATATAGGTATTAATATTGATCGAAAGTAATGACATGCAACCTTTGCTATAATTAAATAGAATCATATAGCTTTATACAGCAGGTCTATCCAAATCAAAATCTGGCACCAAGTCCATTTTCATTGTTACATGTTATATGCATGATGAATGTCATATGTTATATGCATGATGAATGTCATATGTGCACTTACGTGTTTGCATTGTGGGTTTCAACCTACCTCAGTAGCTCATTGTTGGTGGATATATTCACAAATCTATTAATGACCCTGTACTATCACATGCATAAGTGTATAGACTCGGCTGTACCAGAAAGAATCAAAGTCCGAGCCCCAAGTGAAAACAAGCCGCCATGATCAAAGCCAGAGCCCCAAGTAACAACAAGCTGCCATGATCAAAGCCAGAGCCCCAAGTGAAAACAAGCTGCCATGGTGACATCCAGCATCAACAAACTTTACAATAAACGCAAAAAGTTGCTGTCCAAGAAAGAAAAGGTGAGGCCTCCACAATGGAAATGCACCCTTCTCAGCCTCAATAGGTAAATAAAACAACCTAACAAATCCACTAAAGGTATCTTTGAGAAAAACTTAGCAAGCACAGCCAAGGATAAGCATAAGGCCTTTTACAGCTATGTATTTTTCCCTTGCATTTTCGGCCACATAACATGGAGTTGTATGCACGCTGACCAGGTACCTTGCCTCGCTACAAAGACTCAAAACCTATTACTAACCCAGGAAGACCAGCCACTCCCACTCTGAACCCTGCTGTCCGGTGGAATTCTTCCCAGCAACAGTTCCCCTTAAGAACAGTGTATGTGTATATCCTTAATTTTTGAACCCTGACTTTTTGTCATATTTTCTTACTTCTAGTAAAGCAGCTCCTGGTCAGCTACAACCCGTCGTTGTGTACCCCCCCCCCCACTCCACTCTCTCAAGCAGTCAGTCTAATATTTGCTACCTACCTACCAAATTAACTCCTGCTCTGCAAGCTCCATTTGCCTATAATTCTTCTCCCCCTCCATTTGCCCATACTTCTATTTCCCCTCTACCACAGCCCCCACCTTCACCTGTATGTTGGATCTCCACTTACTCTACCGACCTTTCACTCCAGACACACTCTTCCTACTGCATAACCCTCTGTTTTTCACACTATCTTCCTCTTCTAATCCAACCCCCTACCTCCCTGGCTTAGCTCCATTCTCTGAGGCCACTCTGTCCTTCCTCCATAGAGTAGTGCTTAAATCATATTAGTGAAATTATCAGTACAGCTGCCCCTTCTCAACTGAGTTACCCCTGTACAAGCCCAGTGACACTATGCCTACTGGCTCTTTTACTTTAAGTAATAACTCCACATTCTATGTCTATGTTATAGAATGGCAAGAAGATTGAAAATGACAACAGTAGTCATTTCACACTCCCTGAGCTTATGATCTACATTGTGGTATTTTATCCACAGCTGTTCTTCTCCAACTTGTTTAAGCTCTTTCCCTGATTGTTTTTCTTTATCTGCTTCTCTCAGAAGGTGAAGCGTCATGCATTTTACCTGATTTTGGCCTAGCACTCAAGTGTGGGGTCATTTATTGCACTGTTGTGATTATTTTGCTGCTTGTGTATCTTTGCTACCTGTAAACTACAACAAAAAAAAAA